>NC_141689.1:1325934397-1325951897 GCF_964263255.1 Lissotriton vulgaris | reverse complement strand
GTATCTATCTATCTATCTATCTATCTATCTATCTATCTATCTATCTATCTATCTATCTATCTATCTCACTCTATGTATCACCCTCACTCTATCTATCTATCTATCTATCTATCTATCTATCTATCTATCTATCACTCACTCTATGTATCTATCTATCTCACTCACTCTATGTATCTATCTATCTATCTATCTATCTCACTCACTCTATGTATCATCCTTACTCTATCTATCTATGTATCTATCTATCTCACTCACTCTATGTATCACCCTCACTCTATGTATCTATGTATCTATCTATCTATCTATCTATCTATCTATCTATCTATCTATCTATCTATCTATCTATCTATCTATCTATCTATCTATCTATCTATCTATCTATCTATCTATCTCACTCTATGTATCACCCTCACTCTATCTATCTATCTATCTATCTATCTATCTATCTATCTATCTGTCAATCTATCTACCTATCTATCGCAATCACTCTATTTATCACCCTCAATCTATGTATCTATGTATATGTATCTATCTATCTCACTCACTCTATGTATCACCCTCACTCTATCTATCTGTCTATTTATCTGTCTATCTATCTATCTATCTATCTATCTATCTATCTATCTATCTATCTATCTATCTATCTATCTATCTATCTATCTTTCTATCCTTATATCTATTCACTGAAAAAACCATAGGTTTCACACCAGTTATAGTTAGGAATTAGCATTTAAAAAACCTATTAAATTCACTGAAAAAACCATAGGTTTCACACCAGTTATAGTTAGCTGGAAATTTTACTGATATAAAACCATTGAAATTCCCACGTTATAGTTAGTCGGACTCACTATAACTTGCGCGTACAATGCACTGCTGATGACGTCACATATTACATCACTCATGACATGGTCAGTGACATCACTCATGACATCACTGATGACACCATCCTTGTGACACAGTGACAGACCTCCTCTCAGTGTAAAGTAACCGTTGAGACACATATTCAAAAATAGAAACTGTCATTTTTAAAAAATGGACATACCTATATCAGTTACAACAAGCAATTCTGTACTTCCACTATCTATATACACATTAGGCGTGGGCGGAAAATCCGTTCCGCTCGCGGATTTTGCGGATTTTCGGGAAATCCGCAATCCGCGAGATTTGCGAATTTCCCGCAAAATCCGCAAATCCGCGAGCAGCGGATTTTGCTCGCACTGCTCGCACTGTTCGCGTGAGTTCGCGCCCCGCGAATAAGTGCAAAATTGCAGAAATACGATCTTAGCAAAACTGAAAGTAACTACTTACCAGGTTCAAAAGTTCAGGCTCATCATTAGTAGCCATTTCCTGGAGTGCTTCCTGAGGGGCCCCTCCAGAGTTCAGTTGCCAGTTGAAACTAGTATGTGACCCTGCTCTGAACCTCAGAATAGTTACACATATGCCACAAAGGTCCTGAATTACAGCTAAGGGAGACAAGCAGGAGCCAGGCTGGAAGTTAAAATCCATTAATCAGCCCCTAATTCATTATTGTCAGTTGGGGCAGGGCAGGTGTTGTAACTAATTTTGCAACAATGAAAGCACTTAGCAAGTGCAAAAGATCACTAATCAGGGCGCACTAAGGAAGCAGGTGCCAGCTAAAAAAATATTCTGTGACACATGAATCAGCCCCAAATTAATTCAGGTCACTTGAGGCAGGGAAGGTGTGCTTTGCTTTGCCGAAAATAATGTACACTGGACAACCAGAGGGTGTGGTGATGAAACAGAGGGTGGCATGGGTGGGCCAGAGGGTGGCATGAGTAGTCAGAGAGTGGCAGTGGTGACAGAGAGTGGCAGTGATGAAGAAGAGTGTCCCAAACAGGCTGGACACGTAGAAACAAAGAGTTCGCGAAACTTGCGACCCGACAGGTAAGTTCGCAATTTGCGAAAGTGTACAAAACCCTCGCGAACTGGCAGAAACACGGGCGAACACAAAAAAAAAAAAAATCCGCAAATTCGCGGGAATTCGCGGATTTTGCGGATTGCGAATCCGCAAATCCGCAAAATTCGCGAACGCGAGATCCGCAAAATTCGCTCATGCTTAATACACATCCACTCATTCACCAACAGTTCTATATAGTCACTCATACATATACTCACTCATCATATGAAGAGATACACCTATACATCCTGTTACACACCGACATTCATCCAAAAGTTACTCACACACATATTCACACGTGCAAATAAACTATTGAACAACCATTTATTTGAATATAGAGTTATACACACACTTCCACCTTACTTCTATTGAAAATTACACATATTTATTCTCTTAAACAATCACTTATAGAAACACATACTTATTTAAACAGGAAATCTTACAATCTCTTACTCTCACATATACTCACTTATATACATCAATATTCATATATACTAGATTAAAACATATGTAGTTACTGATAAAGACACTAGTGAGACAGTCATTCACTCACTAACAAACACTTATAGACACTCATCCACCCATACAGTCCTGTACATATGCTGTCTTCAAAACACATACAAACAAAGAGTCAGTCACTCATGCATCTATGTGCTAAGTAATACCCCCACCAAACCATATAGACACTCATACTGATACTAATAAAAATATCAAATAACCCATATACATACGCATGTAGCTACTTATCAACACATGTAGCCACTTATACACAAAGTGAAACACTAATATATGTCTTTAAATATTTAAACATAACTCACTAATATTTATTTTTCAGAAAGACACATATTCACTGGATGGTGTCATCAGTGATGTCATGAGTGATGTCACTGACCATGTCATGAGTGATGTAATATGTGACGTCATCAGCAGTGCATTGTACGCGCAAGTTATAGTGAGTCCGACTAACTATAACGTGGGAATTTCAATGGTTTTATATCAGTAAAATTTCCAGCTAACTATAACTGGTGTGAAACCTATGGTTTTTTCAGTGAATTTAATAGGTTTTTTAAATGCTAATTCCTAACTATAACTGGTGTGAAACCTATGGTTTTTTCAGTGAATTTCATAGGTTTTTTTAATGCTAATTCCTAACTATAACTGGTGTGAAACCTATGGTTTTTTCAGTGAATTTCATAGGTTTTTTTAATGCTAATTCCTAACTTTTTATACAGACTCATACCTATGTGTTTTTTAGTGAATTGCTAAAGTATGTTTTTGTAAAAATGAACACTATAATGTATATTGAGATAATATTTTTAATTTAAAATATTTTTTTTTTATATTTCACTTTGGTGCGCTTCCGGTGCGCGCACCGGTGCGCGTACCGTCAGCGCACTAACAAAAAAAAAGAAAAAAAAAATGAAGGAGGGACTGTGTAATAGATAGTAAGACAGATAAAAAGTGTAAAAGGAAGTAACTGAGAAAAGAAAAATGAATAAGGGAGCAAAAGAAAGAAGAAATAGGAAGAACACTAAAGTAGAGGTTAAGGGAGAATATAAATGGATATTGAAAGTAAAAAGAAGGACAGATAAGTATGAGAATGACAGGTAGTGACGGAATCAGAGGAAAAGAATAGCAGTGATTGAGGGAAAGTAACATCAGTGAATATAAGTAAAGAGGGGTGAAAGAGGGTACATATAAGTGAATAAGGGCAACACATGGGGAGTAATAGAGAGAAAGAAGAGAGAGAGTAAAAGAAAGACAAAAGGAAGAACTAACTGAACTACAGTACAATGAGTGTGAAAGAAAAAAAAATGGAGAAAGAGAAAGAGGGTTAGGAAACTAAAGTAGTGGTACTAAGAGAATATAAAAAAGATAAAAAGTGGTGGAAGGAACTGAGGAAATGCAGATAGTTCCTATTAGATTAAGAAGTTGTGAATGAAGTACAGTAAAGAAACAGCAATGAAAAAAGAGTGTAAATTAGTAAAGAGAGGTAAATAAGGGTGAAGAAGAAAATGAGTGCATAACAATGTGAACACAATATAAATTACATAATGCAAACTACACAATAACTTCTACAATATGTTACATTATTTATTTTTGCTGTTCTCAGAATATATTGAATTCCACTTAAATTAGTGAGTTCAAAGTCTTCATCATATAACAGCGGGAAAAAAAAAACACAATCTAAAAGATTGTGTTTAAAAAAACCCATTCAAACATACATCTCATATATGTACACTAATCTTTGATTCACTTACTTTTCCATGAGGCCAAGTAGAAGATAGTGAAGGTCCTTTTGGTAGAAAAAAAGTCTGCTGTTCCTTATAAGTTCCATTTCATCGACTTCCTATGAAAAAAGATCTAAAAACATCATACCATACACAATCCTCACGGCCAATTTGTGTCTGATATATCGGTATTTTTTACTTTGAGATCCACTTAAAGTATCTACATGAGATAAATAATTTAAAATATTAGATTAACTAACTAACTAACTAACTTTTATTAACTATTCCCGTCTTCAAAGGCCAATTCCCTTTACTAAAACTTTGGTTTTAAAAACACTAGATAAGAATTTGTAGAGTCATAAGGCAAACGTTGTTTATAAGTTAAATGAGAATCATTGCAGTAACTCCATCCATTTTCAGATTTTAAGTAGCATGTATAATGTCCTGAGGTGGTCGAAGGTCCATCATGATAAATAATAGCTTCAGTTGTAAAGGTCCTTCCAGAAATTGATAACTGAGAAGCCACAAAATTTTTGATAGAAGTTGTCAATTTAGTTCCATCAGGTCTACATCGTTGGAAAACTAAAATGATATACTGCCCATACCTTTGTATAAATAATGTGGACAGCATTGTACAGTTACATTGGGTACACACCATATTATGATCTGCTGCTTTAACTAGATTTTTAAAAGACACTGATTTACAGTCTGGTAAAGTCAAATATATAAATCTTTCAGTGTCTATTCTAGTAGTACTTGATAAACTACAATTGTGGCAGTCATGCTGCCATTGATAAGAAAGACTGAAAAGATTATCTACATCTACTCCTTCATCTTCCAAAACACCAAACATATACATTAAAAATTCCTGACAATCCTGCTGAATGTTTTGTGAAAATTTATCTTGACCAGAACACAAATCTAAAATATTTCGAATTTCCGTTACACTTTCTATTTGTGGTGTACCACTGCTACATTTCTGAAACACAGAATTCAATAAACCACACAATCTTTGATCCCGATTTTCAACAATCTGTTCTTGTAAACTTTTAAGAAAAAAAACAACATTAACCACTACATTAGCATAGCAGTTGACACCAGAACTATTTTCAAACTGAAATCCAACAACATTTTCTCCACAATTCTTTTTCTTCCTGTTTTCAATTACAGTTTTCTCTACTTTTTGTCTTTTTGCAACTACCTCACTACAATTATCCTCATTTCTTCTTTTTCGGCCTACCACACGTTTTTCAAACAGAGGATATTGAGGCAAATGTGGAGCATACTCTCTTCTTAACCTATTGTATTCTTTAACACAATCTAGATCGGCAGAAATCTTTGTCTCATCACACGCAATCAAGTACAATCCTGATAAAGTTCTGACTCGAGATAATGCCACATATGCCATACCCTCTTTAAACACAGATCTTCCAATGTTCACCAATGCACTATCTACACTTAAACCTTGAGATTTATGAATTGTCACCGCATACGCCAAACAAACAGGAAACTGTTTTCGGCGAACATATAAGTCTTTTACAAGTAAAAATCTAGCAGAACAATGACTTATTTGTTGTACTTCTTCAATGCCATCAAATTTTATTTTTAAAAATTCAATTCCATCTCTATTTCTGTAATTCACAAAATCAACAACATAACCCATTGCTCCATTTACCAGACCGCTTTCAACATTTAAATTCCTTCTCAAAATGATACGACAATTTAAACACACATTCAGAGTCTTTTCAAAACCAGCTGTTTTTGAAATACTTTTCTCCAATGAATGCAATTTAGTTTTCAAATTTTCTGACAAAACAATTGTTGCACCCATATGCTCTATTTTATCTATTGCTTCCAGTTTCACAATCTCTTCATTTTCTAAGTCTAACATTTTTTGGTTGAAGATGGAACATTCTTGCAGAGTTGGCATCAAACATATCCCAGATTTCTTCTCAGTCATTTTTTTAAAAATATTCTCTGGAAGAATGTTTTCATTTGCATACAAATTTGAAATTAATCGACTATGCAAAGCTTTTTTCCCTTTCTCAGTCATTTTTCCAATTCTTACATCTTGTAGAATATTTTTATAATCTTCATCCTTGGCCTGTCGCATATTTTGAAGCAGTTCAGCATATTTAAAATTTAGCCATATATTAACATTTCCAATGCTTCCAAGGGACTTCCTGGTATCTTCATGCGTGAGCATTTTAAACACTGGTTGTCCTTTTACTGGAGTCAACTGCAATAGATCTCCAAAAACAATAATGTGTTTTCCTCCAAATAACACATCATAGTCTGTTTTAAGAATTTCTTGCATTCTCAAATGCACAAAAGCAAGCATTAGATTTGAGACCATGCTTACTTCATCTATGATAAGAAGTTTCATTTTCTTCAAGACTCTTGAAACTTCAGAACACGCATCTCCAGATAGCTTGTTGTAATGCAATTTATTATCATGTTCAACTGGCAGCATCAATAAACGATGTAGAGTAATCCCTTTAATATTATGTGCTGCCAGACCAGTTGGAGCAGTTACAACACAAGACAGTGGTGAATCAGTCCTTTTCTGCAGATAACTTGCAACGGCTTTAATTAGAAAACTTTTTCCTGTCCCCGCTTCTCCACTTACATACAGTCGGACAGGGTCAAATAATATACATGAGCACTCTTTTTTCTCATGTCTGAATCCATGTTCAATCTGCTCTGTGACTTCATCATATATCTTTTTCTGCTCAATGTTTAGTTGCTTTACCAAATCTTCTAAGTTAACTCCATCCTCTTGAGCTTGTTCCATAGCTCTTTCCACCTCATCCATAGCAGTGGCAGCTTCATTTTGGATAATTGGTCCTCCTAGTGGATCCTGGCTCAATGAAGTAGAACTCTGACTATCTTGAGAACTGTTTCTAGCTATCTCTTCAGCAATTGTGGTTTCTTGCTCCATTTCTTCATTCAACATTTGCAGATAATTTAGAAAAATAGGACATTCTATGGTATCCTTAGTTGCATTAAAAGAGTCTTCATAACAGAGAAAATCTCCAAGTAGTTCCTCTTCTGTACGCCATGGCTTAAAGAGTTGCAAAAGAGCTAAATAGTAAAATTCTCTTTTGTCTGGAACTTCACAACTCAATTTTCGATGATTAATCAAATGGCCTTTTTTCTGCTTCACTAGACATCCTTCATAGCCAATGAGTGCATATTTTCCATTATTGATATCTTCTGTGATGTTCCTCTTATAACTGTAGTTTTGAAGAACTTCATACAAACATGTGTTCTCAAGGTGAGTACTTCTATTTGGATAGTATGTATCCAACATATTTGTCTTCAAAATATCTGTACTGTTTGGTTCTTTTTCCGCCAAATATTCAATTTCTTGTACAGATTTCAAAACTCGGTTTCGTGTTGCAGCAAGACCAAGACTCACCCAAATGATTGTTCTTGATTTGGCATAGAGACTTGCTGATGATAACCGATCAGAACATTCATATGCTCCAATTTCTCGATGCGACAACATCTTCAGACTGAAACTGTATAATTTCTTGCTTAGACTCTTTTCATGTGAAATGTCCTCCCACATTTCCTTCAGTTCTGTCTTTTCTTTTTTGGTGATGTAAGATGTCACATATCGAGCCACAGCAATAGAGTTGTCAGCAACGAACTGAATATCCATGTTAGCATTCCACATGGACAAAATCACTGGGTTGTAATCGTTGATGTACTTAGATTCTTCATTTCTTTTCAAATTATATGTGTTTTTGGGAGATTTTCTCGTCACAGTATGTCGTAGAGATGACATCAAATTATTTACTCTTCCCTTAGAAATCACTGGTCGAGGAAATGCAAAACGACATTTCGTGTAGTACTTTTCCTTGTTTTTAAATTTTCGACGACAGTACTTTCCACAACGATGAGATTGAAAACGTAAAACTTGTTGCCTTAAATTGTTTTGTTCAGTAGATTTTGGAACAGCACATGTTGAAAACTCTTCAATGAAACTCATCACTGTTTCATCTGAATCTGATCCAAATTTGGGTGCATCTTTAATCCACAACAACATATGTATATGAGGAGCACCTCTCGCTTGATATTCCTTCCTCCAAAAGAAATCCAAAACCTCTCCAAGGGGAGGATTTTTTTTGTTGGTAATAAAAGACATCATAGCTTCAAATCTATGATTAAAATATCTGCAAACATTCACTGGATCTAAAGAACACAGTTCTCCTGGTGTTTTCAATTCTATATTTGGTATGTTTTAATTTGCCTCTCGTAGAAATTGAAGTAAATCGTCCCATGCATACTCAGCACAGCTAAGAGTGAGGAACCATGTAGGAGTTCCTAAGTTTCTTAGCATACATTTCAATTCTCCATGACGACGAAACCAATACTCGTTGGTTCCACGTTGACATGCCATGAGATTGATTAGCTGAGATTCCAAAATACTGTCTTGCAGATTAACTTTCTCCATAAAGTCCCTCGCACAAACATTCTGCAAATGAGGTCCACTTTTTAATATATGATTAACTGCATAAGAAAGCCCAGACAAATCACTTTCAAACAGTAGATGAAATAAATAAGGAATGCATTGACGAAACCTTGGATCTTCTGCATATAATCTTAGAGTCCGGTATTCAGCTGCAGGAATTTGAACTGGTCGATCATCATATCGTCCACCACAACCTGTTGGAAATAATTGTGGAAAACAACGAGCTTCCAAACTTTCTTCCCATACACTAATGGGACTTCCTTTTGCTGCTTTCATTTGAAACAAGTCAATTGCATTTCCCATTACTTCTTTGGAATGCAAAGGATGAACAGTATAATGTTCATATATTTCTTCAGTTCTAGACACATCAACTTTTTCAATTTGACCAACTGAAGAATCACTATCTTCTTCTGTAGCTGTTTCCTCTACTCCAACACTTACATTTTTGTAGTACTCATTGTTTTTAACTAAATACAACGTTGCCTTCTTGACTTTTTTAACATCCACTAAATCTTGCCAAATTTTCTTACTCTTTGTTGGAACCCCATTAACTAGAATAACTAAAGGATCTTCTTCTACTCTTTCTACACCAATTGTATTAATATTTTTCTTTACATCTAGAGGCAAATAAACAACTCTTCCCTTTAATCCTCTCAGTAAATCTGATGGAGGCAATTTCCCTGTCTTAGGCTCCATGCGTACAATAGCCTGAAAAGGATGGACACATTGAATCAAAATAGATTCATAAGTATTTAGATCCATCAATTCAGAAGGAATATCTATCAACTGAAGATTATTATAAACTGCTCTTGCAGGCATTCTATTTTCATTTAATTTTTTCAAACAATAATTGCAAATACGCTGATCCAAACTCAAATCAAAAGAATTCTCCACCAACAAATAACTTACAAAATCCTCCCATTCACTATTATTTTCCAACTCACTTTTTGCATATAAATCAACTAACCTAGTCTGAATTTTATAATGAGTCCGTCGACAACACACACAAGTTACATTAGGCCTCTCACTTGATTTCACCTTAAACTTGATAATTTCCTCATCAAACTTTTCAATACTTGAAATTTGTCCATTATCTTCTGCATTACCATCCATTACTATATCTATTTCTACACTGTCCTCTTTGTTCCCAAAATAACAAAACTCAATTTCTTCACAAATAGTCTTCACATCCACTTCAGATCCATGCAAAAGAGCACTATTTAACTGTTTAAGCTTAAGTGCAGGACTTTTTGCATAATACAACTTCCTCACTAATTTCCTTACGTTATTATGATGCACTGCTAACATCCTAAAATGATGAAAAACACTCCGACAAACTTTTCTAGAAAGACATGCTAGTGAATGCCCTTGCAAACCTGTGCTTTCTCTCACTCTGCAAGGATCTAACTCTTGCAGGATCTTCATTTTTTGTTTGAGACTTTTTTTACTATATGTACGTAAGAAATTTCGAAGCAAATCAATTGATTCCTGTCGCACACTACAAATACTACTGCATTTCCATGTGTACACTGGACCCTTAGTACGTCTCCCTAAAACTTCATCAGCTAACACCTCTTCTGCATCTCTAGATACAAGTTTCTCTTTTTCCATCACACAACTATCTTTCACCTCATATGCACGACCACTGGTGTCAACTGCATGCACCAAATCATTTTCCTGAAAGTAACTCTCCTCATTAAAAAAAGGCTCAGAACTTGAACTATGCATCCATTCACCAGAAAATACTTCACAAAAATTACTCCGATTAATAATTCTTTTCCATCTACTGTTCGATTTGAAAACATCCATTGCCTTATTAAGTATCCTAATTCTATTGATTATTAAAATAAATAATTTTTTCTTAACTTCAAAAGCCTGATCAACAATCTTTTCTACACTTTTCTTTTTCTTGTAAAAAGCAGCTTTTAGTTTACTTTTCTTATCATTTTTTAGCAAATTTAAAACTACCCTATTGCGAAACATTCGCCTACGAATGTCCCTAAAAACATTTACCCTTCTATTGCTAACCATTCTCTTCTCTCCTGGTCCAATGGAAACATTTTTTGTGGGCTTCTCTTTCCTTTTTAGATTTGTTGACTTTTTCTGTATATTCACATTAGCAATTTCATTTTTTTTCCTACGACATATGTTGCGAAGAAAGGACTTAATTGGCTTACCAGAAGCTTTTCTGGTGTTTTTTGAAGTACTTGTTGAAGAGGATTCCATAAAGTCTGTTGTTGATGTTCTCCTTTTCCGTATGGTATTTTTGATATTTCTTTGCCTTGAAGGCATTTTTGCTTCCTTTTCAGAAGTTGATTTGAATCTGTTGTTCTGTTAAAAAAACACATTAAAGACCACTATTAGCAAACAACAAAGTAATGTTAAAAAGCAAACAATATAAACAATAAATTGCAACATATTTAAGTTTATACAATAGCAACTCATGGCTTTATTTTTAAAGGCCTTGCGCCACCAGTGCGTCACTTATTACCCATGTGTAAAGTGATGCATCAGCTGCACATGGCATTCATAAATAAGGGCCAAATGCAAATACCAATCAATTGCACCCAAAAATCGATTTTTGAATAACATGTAAGAAACACTGCGCAGAACCTATGTACAACCACTCAATATCATCAAACAAAGTCAGGGTCTGATTTATAAAGGCCTTGCGCCACCAGTGCATCACTTATTACCCATGTTTAAACTGATGCATCAGCTGCACATGGCATTCATAAATAAGGGCCAAATGCATATGCCAAACAATTGCACCAAAAAATCGATTTTTGAATAACATGTAAGAAACACTTCGCAGAACCTATGTACAACCACTCAATATCATCAAACAAAGTCAGGGTCTGATTTATAAAGGCCTTGCACCACCAGTGCATCACTTATTACCCATGTTTAAAGTGATGCATCAGCTGCACATGGCATTCATAAATAAGGGCCAAATGCATATACCAATCAATTGCACCCAAAAATCGATTTTTGAATAACATGTAAGAAACACTGCGCAGAACCTATGTACAACCACTCAATATCATCAAACAAAGTCAGGGTCTGATTTATAAAGGCCTTGCGCCACCAGTGCATCACTTATTACCCATGTTTAAAGTGATGCATCAGCTGCACATGGCATTCATAAATAAGGGCCAAATGCATATACCAATCAATTGCACCCAAAAATCGATTTTTGAATAACATGTAAGAAACACTGCGCAGAACCTATGTACAACCACTCAATATCATCAAAGAAAGTCAGGGCCTTATTTATGAAAGCCTTGCGCCACCAGTGCGTCACTTATTACCCATGTTTAAAGTCATGCATCAGCTGCACATGGCAATCATAAAAAAGAACCAAATGCATATACCAATCAATTGCACCCAAAAATCGATTTTTTAATAACATGTAAGAAACACTGCACAGAACCTATGTACAACCACTCAATATCATCAAACAAAGTCAGGGTCTGATTTATAAAGGCCTTGCGCCACCAGTGCATCACTTATTACCCATGTTTAAAGTGATGCATCAGCTGCACATGGCATTCATAAATAAGGGCCAAATGCATATACCAATCAATTGCACCCAAAAATCGATTTTTGAATAACATATAAGAAACACTGCGCAGAACCTAAGTACAACCACTCAATATCATCAAACAAAGTCAGGGTCTGATTTATAAAGGCCTTGCGCCACCAGTGCATCACTTATTACCCATGTTTAAACTGATGCATCAGCTGCACATGGCATTCATAAATAAGGGCCAAATGCATATACCAATCAATTGCACCAAAAAATCGATTTTTGAATAACATGTAAGAAACACTTCGCAGAACCTATGTACAACCACTCAATATCATCAAACAAAGTAAGGGTCTGATTTATAAAGGCCTTGCACCACCAGTGCATCACTTATTACCCATGTTTAAAGTGATGCATCAGCTGCACATGGCATTCATAAATAAGGGCCAAATGCATATACCAATCAATTGCACCCAAAAATCGATTTTTGAATAACATGTAAGAAACACTGCGCAGAACCTATGTACAACCACTCAATATCATCAAACAAAGTCAGGGTCTGATTTATAAAGGCCTTGCGCCACCAGTGCATCACTTATTACCCATGTTTAAAGTGATGCATCAGCTGCACATGGCATTCATAAATAAGGGCCAAATGCATATACCAATCAATTGCACCCAAAAATCGATTTTTGAATAACATGTAAGAAACACTGGGCAGAACCTATGTACAACCACTCAATATCATCAAAGAAAGTCAGGGCCTTATTTATGAAAGCCTTGCGCCACCAGTGCGTCACTTATTACCCATGTTTAAAGTCATGCATCAGCTGCACATGGCAATCATAAAAAAGAACCAAATGCATATACCAATCAATTGCACCCAAAAATCGATTTTTGAATAACATGTAAGAAACACTGCACAGAACCTATGTACAACCACTCAATATCATCAAACAAAGTCAGGGTCTGATTTATAAAGGCCTTGCGCCACCAGTGCATCACTTATTACCCATGTTTAAAGTGATGCATCAGCTGCACATGGCATTCATAAATAAGGGCCAAATGCATATACCAATCAATTGCACCCAAAAATCGATTTTTGAATAACATATAGGAAACACTGCGCAGAACCTAAGTACAACCACTCAATATCATCAAACAAAGTCAGGGTCTGATTTATAAAGGCCTTGCGCCACCAGTGCATCACTTATTACCCATGTTTAAACTGATGCATCAGCTGCACATGGCATTCATAAATAAGGGCCAAATGCATATACCAATCAATTGCACCAAAAAATCGATTTTTGAATAACATGTAAGAAACACTTCGCAGAACCTATGTACAACCACTCAATATCATCAAACAAAGTCAGGGTCTGATTTATAAAGGCCTTGCACCACCAGTGCATCACTTATTACCCATGTTTAAACTGATGCATCAGATGCACATGGCATTCATAAATAAGGGCCAAATGCATATACCAATCAATTGCACCCAAAAATCGATTTTTGAATAACATGTAAGAAACACTGCGCAGAACCTATGTACAACCACTCAATATCATCAAACAAAGTCAGGGTCTGATTTATAAAGGCCTTGCGCCACCAGTGCATCACTTATTACCCATGTTTAAAGTGATGCATCAGCTGCACATGGCATTCATAAATAAGGGCCAAATGCATATACCAATCAATTGCACCCAAAAATCGATTTTTGAATAACATGTAAGAAACACTGCGCAGAACCTAAGTACAACCACTCAATATCATCAAACAAAGTCAGGGTCTGATTTATAAAGGCCTTGCGCCACCAGTGCATCACTTATTACCCATGTTTAAAGTGATGCATCAGCTGCACATGGCATTCATAAATAAGGGCCAAATGCATATACCAATCAATTGCACCCAAAAATCGATTTTTGAATAACATATAGGAAACACTGCGCAGAACCTAAGTACAACCACTCAATATCATCAAACAAAGTCAGGGTCTGATTTATAAAGGCCTTGCGCCACCAGTGCATCACTTATTACCCATGTTTAAACTGATGCATCAGCTGCACATGGCATTCATAAATAAGGGCCAAATGCATATACCAATCAATTGCACCAAAAAATCGATTTTTGAATAACATGTAAGAAACACTTCGCAGAACCTATGTACAACCACTCAATATCATCAAACAAAGTCAGGGTCTGATTTATAAAGGCCTTGCACCACCAGTGCATCACTTATTACCCATGTTTAAACTGATGCATCAGATGCACATGGCATTCATAAATAAGGGCCAAATGCATATACCAATCAATTGCACCCAAAAATCGATTTTTGAATAACATGTAAGAAACACTGCGCAGAACCTATGTACAACCACTCAATATCATCAAACAAAGTCAGGGTCTGATTTATAAAGGCCTTGCGCCACCAGTGCATCACTTATTACCCATGTTTAAAGTGATGCATCAGCTGCACATGGCATTCATAAATAAGGGCCAAATGCATATACCAATCAATTGCACCCAAAAATCGATTTTTGAATAACATGTAAGAAACACTGCGCAGAACCTAAGTACAACCACTCAATATCATCAAACAAAGTCAGGGTCTGATTTATAAAGCCCTTGCGCCACCAGTGCATCACTTATTACCCATGTTTAAAGTGATGCACTAGCTGCACATGGCAATCATAAAAAAAGCCAAATAAAAATACAATTCATTTGCACCCAAAATCGATTTTTGAATAACATGTAAGAAACACTGCGCAGGACTTATATACTAACATACAATTTCACTTCTAAAACATAACTATCTGCTTCCAAATATTCTCCATAGAGCAAATAAATCTTTATCTAAATTAAATGAATCATTACTTACCTTTACAAATGCTTTTGGAGATTGAAAACAGTGTCAGACACACACACCAATTTTTCTTTAGCAGAGGAAAAGGTGTGCTCTCAATACACTGAAACCAAGACTGGCATAGAAAATCTCTATCTTTGTACACATATGCCTTAATTCAACCAATGAAAACTCTTCCCTCACTATTTTCAAACCAACACCCATCCCCCTCTCAAACCTTTCTATGTTACCATAGCAACTCCCTCCTAACTGAACTGTAAGGTTCAAAAGTTTATCTTACAATGTTGCAAATTAACTCAGCAAGGATGTTTGACCTCTCAATACAGCAGCCTATACAGGGTATTTTTGCTTTTGGTGACTTTTTTTAAACCATTCAAATTGCTTCTTTCACACAACATAACCATGCACCCTAACTTTCAGTTTTCAACTATCTGAATCCACCAATCATTGCTTGTGATTCAAGAGCAGAGAAACTCCACAATTATTTTTTTGTAAACTCCTACTGTTCCAACTGCCATTTCATTCCCACACTTCATCTGACTGGACCAGAACCTTCTCACATCATGTACTCTGTCTGGATTATTGGACATAGCTACATCCACTGGGCTCAAAGGTATGCAGCTAGCAGAAATTTTCATAACCTTGATTTATCAAATGTGGAAATCAAGTGGATTGGCCAGAGAGGATTAAAATGTCACCAATTGATACCATTGGTGAAAACCTTTTTGCATCTGCCAGAACCTGACCTTATAATTGTGCACTGTGGTGGAAACGATCTAGGCACATTGACTGGGGTAGGTCTGGAAATGCTTTTAAAGGACACCTTTCATCAATTGATGATACTTTTTCCCCACACTGCCTTGGTATATTCCAATATATGCCAAAGACAGAAATGGAACTGGTCCAACCAATTTTGTCCACAATTTGAGAAAGCACGGAAACATGTGAATAAATCTGTTTCTGCTTACATGAGAGACTATGGAATGGGTTCAATATACAATAATAACTTGCGTTACAACATGCAAGACATCTACAGAGGAGATGGAGTGCACTTCTCAGATGAAGGGAATAGAGTATTCCTCCTGAATTTAAGAATGTGCATTGGAACCTACTTGTAGGTACCTAAATCAATCACAGAACCCAAAAGCTCTTTTCAGAGCTACCCTACCTCTGATCATTCGAAACGTTTATTTTTTTTAACTTTTTTCACTATTTTTCACCAAAGTACGCTTCCCGGTACGCTCCCCGGTGCGCGTACCGGGCGCTTCCCCCGCGAAAAATATCACATATTTTTTTTTTGTTTTCACCTTTATGAGCCTCCTAAGACCCCCTCAGAAAACGTAGAGGGTCAAGAAGTCTCTACTGTGCCCCCTTCTACCCATACCGAACATTGATTGCCCTCCATCTTGTGTCTCGATTGTCCCGAAACACAAAATGGATGACTCCCGTTACGCTGCCGGTGCGCGTACCGGAGCGCGCACCAGTAAGCGCAAAATAAAAAAAGGTGGGAAAGTAATTTACGGAAAACCCAATGGAGACACTTTCATCAAATATAGAATACGCCCTACTACATAGCAGTCCCTACCATTTGCCCAAATTTGGTGAAATTCCTTTGAGACATTTAGGCTACAGGCCTGTCTAAATATCCTGAGGTAAATTACATGACAAAAACACACTTGTAATGTTAGAATTTACAACCAATTAAAAAGTTTCTTTCATTTTCTACGATTATTTCCTGACGTTTGATTGGTTGAGTACAAGAATATATATAAAAGAAGAGAGGGAAACACAGCCATTTTGACTACTGCTTCCAGAAGTACATTTGAAAACAAATATCACTGACAACTGCAACTGATTTCTCTAAGGTAAGTTCTAATTATGGAAGTACATTGTACACTTTAAGTTAATTTCTGAAAAAATATTCTGTTAGTTATATGCTATCCCTCTTTAATAGTTAGAGATAGAGATAGACTTCTCTGTAATAGTTATGGATTGAGTTAGACTTCTCTGGTATACAGTACCCTAACTCTACTAATATAGTTAATTTGTATGCAATTTTCAGAAAGAAAATGGAAGGAGAAAATCAGGCAAATGATACTTCAATCAAAGTAAAGGTGGAAAAACCAGAAGATCAAAAAAAAGAAGTTGATTTCATGGATGACTCTTTGGATGAACAGTTTATAGAATGTTTGGAAGAAATGGAATCATATACTAATAATTATGAGGAAATTCCGGACAATATTATGTTAGAAATTTTATTAAATTATGAAAAAGAATCAGGGGGATATAATTTATATTTAATAATTTCAAATTGTTTGAGACAATAATCATTTTTATATGTAATTCATAAAGTATTACCAAAAATGTTTAAAATATAAAGTGAGACTTATAGTATACTGTACAACTATTTTTCTGTTACATAGTAAGTTTACTCATAGTTACTACCTTTCTCACACTATATTATCTCCTATGTATATTT
>NC_141689.1:1325886897-1325894397 GCF_964263255.1 Lissotriton vulgaris | reverse complement strand
CTCTATGTATCATCCTTACTCTATCTATCTATGTATCTGTAGGAAGGTGGATATCTGACTATGGTTACCCCCAAACTTTTTGCCTGGTGTTTAGCTGGTTTTTGACTTAGTTGGCCTGGGATCCTGCTATTCAGGGCCCCAGGCTGATTGCTCTCTCCTTAAAATGGACTCCATGTACCTTAGGTGCATAACACAATTGGAATTGGTTCACCTTATAGGCCCCTGTAACAGTGTACCATAGGTACCCAGGGCATAGGTGTAGCCAAGGCCTGCCAGGGGCTGCAGCATGTATTGTGCCACCCCTGGCCTGGCCTCCATATTTGACACAACTGGCTGATCACTCAGCTGGGGTAAGTTGGTGTAATCACCTCTTACTTAGGTACAGTATGCCTGTGCCTAACCCTAAACTGGACACATATGTTCCTATCAGCCACTCCTATGGAAGGCCTCATCAATCCTGGAGGCAGAGTGCTTGGAAATATGTGAGATGGTGCTCTAGCATGAGCTGAGCCTGTCTGCAGCTGTCGGGAACCACTCCCTAAGCTGTTCCGGGATATTGCCATACCATATACTCTTAAGTGCATTATAATCCTCGCGGTTATATGCTATCTTTGGTTTGGCTTTATCAAAACATGTCGAGTAAGGTGTCATACGAATTGGAATACTATCCCCTCGCCAATTCTGGCGACGGGGATAGCATTCCACCCTTCTAGAGGGACACGACATGTGTGTAGCCTTAACCCCGGTTAAAGTTAAACAGAGCCTCAGCTTCACAAAATGGGCGCTGCCACCACAGACACAAGTCTGGCCTCCTGCTGCTGACCGAAACTCGGCAGATGGTGGCCTGGACAAAGGGTTTCCTGCCTTGGGAGGTGCGAGCACCACCCCAGACAGGATTTTGTGTATTGGGTAGGACAGGGCTGAATAGAATCAGACATGCCCGGGGCACACAAGGTGTCCCCGTGCATAGGCCAGCCCAAACCGGTTCTGGGGCCTTCCAGCCCCAGTCCTGGCGCGGAGCTGGACAAAGGAAAGGGGGTGTAACCGCCCCCCTTCCTGGTTCCTCCCAGAGGAGGGACCTAGTAGGTGATCCACCCCCTAGATTGGAATAAGAGGGGGAGCAGTGCCATTGCACAGCAGATCATCCCGAAATCAACTTAAACTAAGAAGAAGACTGGACTTCGACATTCTGCTGCACAGAAGACTGAAGAAGAATCTCCCTTGTGGCCAAGGAGTGACCACCCTGTGAACACAGGTACCAACCAGCAACTCGACGTCTGCTTTGCCGCCGCCTCCCGCCGGAGCCCGAGCCCAGAGCCCGACAAGAACCAGATTCCCAGACCTCTCAGAGCCCGATCCACAGTCCCTGCAAAGAAGGGACCCGTGGAGGCACCGAGTGACGTGGGACCGGACCTCTTGAAAGACACCCGAAAAGCTGACTGCGCAGCTTCTGAGGCATCCTCGACGTTGTGCTTTGGGGATTGAGAACCCCCACCACCGAGCAGCCCTTGCACCGAAGATCAGCCCTCCAGCATCTCCACGATCTGCGTGGGGCCCTTTTGCATTGTGCCACTCGACGCGCCATCCCGGCCACTAGCCACGCGGCCAGCGGCCATCTTGGCGACGAACCCGAAGATTTAAACAGCAGGTCTGGTTGCTCCAGACCTACCCAAGCTCCTGTGAAAAGGAGCACCCGCTCTGACCTTGCTGGTCCGAGTGAACAGCATCTTTCAACTTCTGCGTGGCTTGCATTTGCCAAGGCCTGTTTGCTCCGATCAGGTCGCCAACACCGCCAACAGCGAGAAGCCTGCGTGGGACAGCTCGTGACCGACTCCTGGACGTCCTCGACCCCGGGTATCCACGTGGCTGCAGAAAGAAGCTACCCGACAACGCCTGTTTGCACCCGACATCACCTGGTTCCACTCTGGTTCCACGGCAGTCACTGGCTAGTGACTTTGAACACTGTCCCCTCTGCTTTCAGGTCTTCACATCTACAGATCCACCCTTGGATCCACCGGAACTCTTCTCATCGAGCCGCCTGCAGCATCTCCTGCTCCAAGCACCATCGACCAGCGTGACGAAACCCGACACATCTTCGACCCTGTGCACCCGCTTCCTGTGGGTGAGGTAACTCAGCTCCGCCGGTGCTCCTGCACTGGTACACAACCCAAGGGCCTGTGTTTTAAGTTTCAGCTCCGTAGGTCACTCGGAAGGTTCCTAACTTTCTAACTTTGTGCTTTTTACGCACCATAGACTTTGTATTGAGAAGTGCGTGCACTTTGAACACTGCACCCGAGTCCCGTGGGCCTTTCCCGACTTAGTTAATTCCAGTCTCGAATAGCTCCAGCGATTCCCAAGGCCCTAGGCCTCTTCACTTTCCTCCTGGTATCCCTTATACCACTTATTTAGTATATGGTTTAGGTGGCCCCTAGGGCTCATCCATATTGTGCAACTTTTGTGTATTTTAAACTGTCTTGTGATTTTACGCTTGTGCTTCTGTGCTCATAAAGAGTCCAGGGGATTTTAATAGTTAATAAATCAATATATATTTTCAATATATATCTGTGTGGTGTCCCTTTCATTTGGTATTCAAGGGGGTTGTGTATGGTATAACAGCTGGCTTCACATGCCTTTCAGAGTTTAGCCTAAGACTGCTTTGTCCACGTTACCACTAGGATAACTGGTCTACAAGGTTGAATTACAACCATCATCATAAGGGTTGCTTGGCATGGTACAAAGTGATCACTAGAACTAGTGAGCATTATATACCAGGCCAACTTCTCACATTGGTGAGCAGCGGATTGGGATCTGAGCTTGCTGTTGTTTTACCATTACAATCTTTGAGATTATCATTTGAAAGATCATACAGGTACCTGCTAGGTACATATAAAACAAGACTAGTATACTTAAGTTCTACTGAACTTAGTCGTTGTAGAGCAAAGGGAGTAGCACACCCTAGCTACAACTACTAGATAGGTTTAGTAGGTAAACACCAGTGTAGGTAGATTGCAACACATCCACCCACACTAGAGCAATGTCTGGAACAGAGGGGTCCAGTGGACTTACTCCTGTTGAGAGTGACCCTCCAAGGGCACCATCCCAGTTTGCTATTTTTCCTTTTAAGGAATTAAGACAGCTTTGTGTCTTAAGGGGTCTGAAGACAGGGCCTACCCCTACTGCAGACCACCTAAGAGAGCTCTTGGATCAGTCTGAAGCTCTAAAGACCTCTAAAGCAAACCCCACAGGGAATGCTGAAGGAGGCCATCCTTCAGAGGATGACACTGTAGACACCCCTGCCCCTATCATCCTGGTAGATGAGGAAGCCTCCACCACTGGAGCTCCTCAGGTAGATGTAGAGGAAGAAGAAGAGGAGGAGGAGGTGGAAAGCAGTGAGTCAGATGATGACAGAGATAGTCAGGTGCTGGTCAGTAGACTGAACCAGGCTAACTTAAGTCAACTTGGGAATGAATCAGGTAACAACCCATTCAGACCCTCAGGTGGACTTAACCAGGGCCATAGGAGGAGGAGGCATCACTCAGGTGAATCCAATACCTCCCATGTCTCTAGAGGCTCTCATGGTCACTCCAGAAAGGAGATGACTAGCCCTCAGAGAAGGGAACATGAGGCCAAAATGAGAGAGGCTGAGCTTAGGATCCAGAGGCAAGAGTTAGAGGTTGCCCTGGCTAAGGAGAAACTTGCTAGAGCAAGACAGCCTAGAGAGAGTGGATTAGGATCCACTGGTGGCAGCACTATCCAGAAGGATAAAGACAGGTCCTTTGATACAAGAAACCTGAGTAAGATTGTGCCCCCCTACAAAGCTGGGGATGATATCCATAAATGGATTACTGCAATGGAGAGAGCCTGCATGGTACAGCAGATCCCTCAGGAGCAGTGGGCAGCAATCTTGTGGCTCTCCTTTGAAGGTAGAGGCAGAGACAGACTCCTCACAGTTAGTGATGAGGATTCTAGAAACTACATGGTCCTGAAGAGTGCTCTGATTGATGGGTTAGGCTTAACCACTGAACAGTACAGGTTAATGTTCAGAGATACCCAGAAGACACAGACTCAGGACTGGTCTGAATTTGTTGAATGTGCCACTAAGGCTCTGGAGGGCTGGTTGCTGGGAAGTAAGGTTACTGACTATACAGGATTGTATAATTTAATTATGAGAGAGCAAATCTTAAGTAATTGTCAAAATCAGCTTCTACATCAGCACCTGGTTGACTCTGATCTGACCTCCCCACAAGAATTGGGTAGGAGGGCAGACAAATGGGTCAGAACCAGGATCAGGCCTAAGAACCAGGGTGGTGACCAAAAGAAAGAGACTACCAAGCCTCAAGAGAAGGGTGGGGATAAAAGTAAGGAAAAGACTTCCCCAGGGCCCCAAAACTCCAAGAATGGGGGTGGGTCCCAAGACACTTCTACATCCCAGAAAAAGCCTTATTGTCATACCTGTAAACAGGTGGGGCATTACAAAACAGATAGCTGTTGTCCCAAGAATGGCAATAAGGAGAATATACCTCCAGGTAAGGCTCCAACACCTCCTGTCACTGTTAGCAGTGGTCCCCCAGGTGGTGGGAGCACCCCCAAGAATTTGGGTGGGTTTACTTTTGGAGGACAGGTGGACTCTGGCCTATCCAGGTCCCCTAACTCAGATACTCTTGTCTATGAGACTGGCATGGGGTTTGCCAATTTCACTGCTTGCCCAAACACTTTGAGCAAGTATAGACAGGAGCCCCTCATCAATGGCTTGAAAGTTGAGGCCTTCAGAGACACAGGGGCTAGCATCACCATGGTGGCTGAAGGTCTAGTCCCCTCAAGGCAACTTTTACCTGATGCCAAATATCAGGTGACAAACATTGATGGCATAGAATCCAATCATCCCATGGCAGTAGTCAATCTTAGCTGGGGAGGTGTCACTGGCCCAAAGAGAGTGGCAGTGTCAGCAAACTTGCCTGTAGATTGCCTACTGGGTAATGATTTGGAAATCTCAGCCTGGGCTGAGGTTGAACAGCAAACCCATTCTAGAATGGTAAATCTCCATGGAAAGGTTAGTGGGGCTGTAATGGCTACAGCCCCAATTCAAGATGTCCTTCCTGAAAAGGTTGGGAGGGCTGAGCAAACCTCAGCCCCATCTTTAGATAACTTCCCTCCTGGAAAGAGTAGCAGGGCTGTACTAGTAACAGCCCATACCCAAACTGAGTCTCCTCCTGAAAAGGTTGGTGGGGCTGTGATGGCCACAGCCCAAACTCAAACTGATACATGGGTAGTGAAGCCTGAAATGATGGATCACTCCACCCAAACAGAGAGCATTGAGGAGGAAGAGAAATCTCCCTCCCACCAGACTTTAGGAAAGGATCAGCCTCCTCAGGGAACTGACCTTACCCCTGATGAAGGAACTGTCCCAGAGGTTGTTAGGCCTTGCCTAACAGAGCCTCTGATGGCAGTGGACCCTTCTCAGGTGGGACCCAGTCTGGAGCAGGTAACCTGCCCCTCTCTACCTTGCCTTACTCAGCCCAGGGCTGCAGAGGACAAGAAGGACAGTGAGACCCAAAGGCCCCCCTGTCAAATAAAGCACCCCCATCCACAGATTAGGGGCACCGAAACTAGTAGCCCTAGTGAGGTGCAAACTTTAAAAACTCCTGAGGGATCCCCCTTAAAAGTAGTTAGGGACCTCCCCCAGATGGATATTGTTGGGCACAGCCAAACCTGGGACCCTAAGGGCCCAAACCTGAACTGTCCCTTCAGTAAGCCAAACAGAGGGACTCAGCCTCCAGCTTTAGGTAGCCAGAGGTTGACCCTGAGAGCACAGTGCAACTCAGTCAAAGAAAGAAAGGCACACATGGTGGAGAGTGATTGGAGGAAGCTGAGCCCTACAGAGGAAACTCACTTCAGTACTCCATCTCAACACCAGCCTTTGACTTTGCAAAGACACACCACAGGTAGAGATTCCCTATGGTGGAGACCCTCAGATACCCTTAGGGTGAGGGATTGCTTAGTGGACCATGAGACAGGGGGTTACCAAGCCAGAGCTGGTACTTCCTTATATGGCCACTTAGGCAATATAGGCTTACCTGGTCAAGGATAGCCTTATCTCCTTTCGTTTGGGGGGGGGTTATGTAGGAAGGTGGATATCTGACTATGGTTACCCCCAAACTTTTTGCCTGGTGTTTAGCTGGTTTTTGACTTAGTTGGCCTGGGATCCTGCTATTCAGGGCCCCAGGCTGATTGCTCTCTCCTTAAAATGGACTCCATGTACCTTAGGTGCATAACACAATTGGAATTGGTTCACCTTATAGGCCCCTGTAACAGTGTACCATAGGTACCCAGGGCATAGGTGTAGCCAAGGCCTGCCAGGGGCTGCAGCATGTATTGTGCCACCCCTGGCCTGGCCTCCATATTTGACACAACTGGCTGATCACTCAGCTGGGGTAAGTTGGTGTAATCACCTCTTACTTAGGTACAGTATGCCTGTGCCTAACCCTAAACTGGACACATATGTTCCTATCAGCCACTCCTATGGAAGGCCTCATCAATCCTGGAGGCAGAGTGCTTGGAAATATGTGAGATGGTGCTCTAGCATGAGCTGAGCCTGTCTGCAGCTGTCGGGAACCACTCCCTAAGCTGTTCCGGGATATTGCCATACCATATACTCTTAAGTGCATTATAATCCTCGCGGTTATATGCTATCTTTGGTTTGGCTTTATCAAAACATGTCGAGTAAGGTGTCATACGAATTGGAATACTATCCCCTCGCCAATTCTGGCGACGGGGATAGCATTCCACCCTTCTAGAGGGACACGACATGTGTGTAGCCTTAACCCCGGTTAAAGTTAAACAGAGCCTCAGCTTCACAAAATGGGCGCTGCCACCACAGACACAAGTCTGGCCTCCTGCTGCTGACCGAAACTCGGCAGATGGTGGCCTGGACAAAGGGTTTCCTGCCTTGGGAGGTGCGAGCACCACCCCAGACAGGATTTTGTGTATTGGGTAGGACAGGGCTGAATAGAATCAGACATGCCCGGGGCACACAAGGTGTCCCCGTGCATAGGCCAGCCCAAACCGGTTCTGGGGCCTTCCAGCCCCAGTCCTGGCGCGGAGCTGGACAAAGGAAAGGGGGTGTAACCGCCCCCCTTCCTGGTTCCTCCCAGAGGAGGGACCTAGTAGGTGATCCACCCCCTAGATTGGAATAAGAGGGGGAGCAGTGCCATTGCACAGCAGATCATCCCGAAATCAACTTAAACTAAGAAGAAGACTGGACTTCGACATTCTGCTGCACAGAAGACTGAAGAAGAATCTCCCTTGTGGCCAAGGAGTGACCACCCTGTGAACACAGGTACCAACCAGCAACTCGACGTCTGCTTTGCCGCCGCCTCCCGCCGGAGCCCGAGCCCAGAGCCCGACAAGAACCAGATTCCCAGACCTCTCAGAGCCCGATCCACAGTCCCTGCAAAGAAGGGACCCGTGGAGGCACCGAGTGACGTGGGACCGGACCTCTTG